>NW_027226291.1:0-11791 GCF_022539635.2 Chironomus tepperi | reverse complement strand
GTTCTTGACCAAACCCAAATGGAAATCATAAATTTATCATAATTGCTCAATTTTTGCTGTATTTATCAAAAAGTGTACAGCAATTTTATTGTGAAATATTAATGAACAAGCATCATTGTCTCTCTTTTCATACGATTCAATTGGCAATTGAAAAAATATTTGATTGATCGATTCATCATTGTTGTATTTATCCATAAAGAATAAAGTATTGACTATTTTCATATTTCAACTGGATGTTCATTTTAAAAAATTCATACGGCACTTAATGAAGCGTGTTAATAGGTCGTGAATTATTGAATATAAGGTCGTGTGCGATGAGATTAGCTGATAATATGTGCTTATTTTTTATGTCCTGAAATATTTATGAGCAGGTGAAAATTTCCAATGACTAATTTAGAATTATTTTGTTGATGTCATTTCCATAGTAAATGACAATAGGAACTGAAATAACTTTAGCATGAAAATCAACTATTCATCATCATGGATTTTCAGTATTTAGCATGGAAATGCATTTGACAGTGCATGAAAATGAATATTGAACTTTTGGAAGCAATGCATGTGAACTTGACAATTATTGGATGCAATATTAATTAATTGAATTCAATGATAGTCACTCAAAATTTTGTTGCATGTCTCAATAGTGTCCATATGACAGCATAGGATATTCATGATAAATCATTACACAATAAACTCATTTAATACAGACATACATATTCATGATATTCCCAGTATTATCGAAATATTAAATTAAGGAAAGGACGTTTTGAATTTAGTATAAATGAGTATACACACAAAATTGAGCTGGCACAATTATATTGATTAAGTATACTAACTAGCACGCACATTTAGATGTACTCATTGTCGTAGAATTGGTCCCGAGGAGCATAAATAGGCAACTTCACTTACTTGGTTGGTCGGACAGATCAGCTCTTGTCCATGACCTCCCATATATGTCGTTTGATGCTGCCTCTATCGCTGGCTTTCACTTTTCAATTTCCAATGCCAAGTGTAAAGCTATCGCTATCAATAAAACAGTTAATCGATCCAAAATCCTGCTCCATTCAGATGTGACTTTAGCATTGTGCTGAATTGGAACCAAACCTGAAACCAATTCAGAGTCATGTCGGTCTGTAGGCGGTTTTTTGATTGATTGGCAGATTTGTGCTATCGAAATGTAATTTACAACCAGGAGCCAGCGATAGAGTCAGCTTAATAAGCATTTTAAGGGAGAATATAGATCACTGGTAGGCAACCTTTTATGTTTCACGGACCAACGTGGAGTTAAGCAACGATCAAATTCACACACAGCATGCGGTTCATGGTATTTCCAAGCAAACTTTGACGGCACAAAAGAGCACCGCGGCACACAAGTCAGCCACCGCTGCTATAGATCACACTGTTATAACGTATTTTTGTCCACTTCAGGGTATGGTCAACCAGATAAGTAAGTAAGTAAGTAAGTAAAGTACTTCGGGGTATGGTCAACCAAGTAGATAAGTAAGTATAAGCTGCCATTAAATCACTCAACATTAGATAACTTCGTCATATTACAATTCATAAGTATGTTCCAGTTTGTACTTGCACCTTGCTTGCAGCTTTATAAAGAATATTTTTCTAACAGATAAACTTTAAACATATAAAAAATACTTGAAAAATTCCCAACAAACTCAAACAAACATCATCATGACATATGCATGTAAGTAATTTTTAGCACATCTATTCATCCAACTTCAAAAGATCCTTAAAAACATGAAAAGTATTTCTTGAATATATTCCAAAAAAACTGTTCATCTTTACATTTTTCATTTAATTTTTGGTTCTTTGCATTTTTGAGCATCTGCAGCATTACAAGAGATAAGGTATGATGCATGAGAAAAAGCATTTCATGTTGAAAAAACTTCAAAATTTTATTAAAAACTTCGTTTTTTAAGCTTCTAGAAAATTTGATGAAAATTAGAGATAAAGGAGTTCCATTCCATTCCAAAAAGTCATCCTTCGTTCATTCAACATCCACAAAAAATTCCTCAACATTGACTTTACAGATGAAGCGAGCATTCAATGATCCATAAAACCCGAATGTATGGGATGTATAGGAAGTATGAATGGAATCTTTACGTCCTTTTTTGCCGGAATGAAAATTTCTTCGTTGAAAATGAAAAAAATTTCAAAAATGTGAATGTGGATGGATCGAAGGCTTTCTTAAACTTTACCAGGAAATTGAGTTTGATTTTGTTTCATTGATCACTTTAATGTGGTCTATTGAAGCATGTTCTGCTTAATTGTAGGTCGTGAAATTCCCTTCCGATGTTTGAATGATGTCTGGCAAGATGGAAATTAATTGAATTTGACAGAATAGAATTGTAACAGCATTTTGGTGATTGAATGTCACAATGATGGATTCTGATGTGGGATTGAATATGAAAGATTTCGCTTTTTTATTGTTTCTAAATCCGAGGTTATTGGTATGCATGAAAAATTTGAATTTGTCTGCAATGTTGCTAGATATTTTGAATAAAATGATTTATTACTTGAAAATAATGGTGTGGCTGCAATCTCCTGCAGAGTTGAAGAGTTGCGATTTATCTTGACAAACCTAGACAAAAGAAGCTGGCGATAGAGATAGTTATGCACTTTGTATTGGGAATTGGGAGGTGAAAGTGAGCTTCAGACGATATTTAAGAGAGGTTAGATATTAAACAAAATTGATTTGTTCTGCAAGTGACATTTCATGTGTCTTGATCAGAGGTAGGTCACTTTAATGCGTCACAGCACACTGCGGTTCCAAAATAATTTGTCGACTAGTTTGCCACTACATACAAGTTTTTGAAATCAATCTTCATATTCTGATATTTAAAGCCATTAAGTGACAAGATTCAATTCAAACTGATTTGATCACTGGCTGGACTTAATATTACTCTTAACTATACTTCCTACATGGGCTGTGCATTTTAATAAAGAATCAAATAAACAGTCCCGAATAGCACAAGTCAGTTAATCGGTCAAAATTCGGCTTCAGGCTGGCGTGACTCTGACTAAATGCTTGATGGGCCCAGCCTTACTATTAGCTGAATGCACTGCATATTGATTTAAACCTGGAAGCATGCAAGAGTCACACCTAATGCCGGATTTGAGATAGATTTACCACTTACGCTACTCGGATGTAATCGATGAGACTCAAAATTGTAAAAGAACTCAATTTCTATCTTCAAAATATTCAATTAAGTAAACCTCAATCACTAATCTAATTCATAATTCCAAAAATATAAAGGAATTTACGAGATGCCAGAATATCGTGATCTTATTCAAGGTTTTTAATTACTCCACTGTATAAATCATAAGCGAATAAAAGAGATACGCCAAGGTAATAAATAATCTAAAATTAAAACTCTATAAATTCTTTTTTGTGTCTATTTTCAAACATCTTCAGTCAATATTAAGCACAGATCCACAGTGAGCTATTAACGAAAGTATTAAAACAAAGAAGAACTGATCAATAAAAAAATCGGAAATTCATAAATTTTAATTAGCTCATGAAAAGTATAATCAATCAATTTGGTTATGAAAATGAGCATTGAAATATGCCATAAACCTTCAGCAGATGAAAGCCGTCTGATCAATAAAACTGAATTGTAATTGATTTTTTATCTTAAAACAAAACATAAAAGTTTCTCGGTTCTTTTTTCTTGTTCCAAATTTTCTTTCTTGTTTTGACTTTTCAGACAAAATATTTTCTAAATTGTGTACAGCAATAACATCGACATGTTCTTCTGTCCTGAAAGTTTCGGCAAACAAAAAAAAAAGAGATATGGGGATATAAATTTCACTGAAAGATGCCATAGAGTAATAACGTGAGAAGGAACAGAAGCACCAAATAAGTAAGAGATTGGGTAGGAACTCTATGTGGATATATTCACACTCAAGCTTCTTTTGGGACATGTTTTAGAGATCAAGCTCAATGGGTAAGCCAAGCATAGCTTGGAACATATTTGTGGGATCAAGTTGAGCTGATAGGACAAGCTGAGCTTGGGTCAAGCATAGCGAAGAGTCTAAGTTTCGCTTGCCAAGTACACCGATTTTGAGAGATCGAGGTCGACGAGCTTGACTAAGCTTTGCCTGCCACATATTTAAAGGATCAACCTCAGCGACGAGATCAAGTTTCGTCTGACAAATACTTGACAGGCCAACCCCGAAGGAAAATTCAAGCTTGACTTGACACATATTAGAAGGATCAAGCTCGACGGATAGGTCAGGCTACGTGTGACTCAAATTTGTGAGATTGAGCTCAACGGGTATGCCGACCATCACTTGACATATAATAGAGGTACCAAGCTCAGCGGGAAGGCTAGCTTAGCTTAACACAAATTTGAGGAATCAAGCTCAGGAGACAGGCCAAGCTTTGCTTGTCACATATTTGCAAGACCAAGCTCAGCATGTAATCAAAGCTTCCCATAATTGAGGAATCAGGAACATCAATCCAGTGTGCATATAAAAAATATTATTGTCTATAAAACTTTTTCCGACAGACTTTCACCATGTTATGCCATATTATTGCAAACATTTGACCGTAAATGAATTAAAATTATCTATGCCTGGAATATTTAAGTATGTATATATACTGTCTATTATGGTGGCTAATGCTGATATCCAAAAAAGATAAGAATGGAACGAAAGAAACAACATAAAAATAGATCATCGGGTGCAATTCATCTTATTAAAAAATATTTTCGCTCCCTTGCCTACATGCTACATGCCAGTGTACAGCAATTTATATTCCTGGCCTGACCTCCTCATGCTCTTTTAACTTTTGAGTAAGGTGGGGCCTAAATGGGATGAAGTATTGTCATCATTTTGGGGGAAGGTTAGGTAGATGCGGGTCTTTTTGACTGAATTTTTAGGTTGTGGCATGAATGTGGAAGATTATTTACTGTAAAATGATGAATTTTCATGATCAGGAACAATGAATGTAATTAAAAATATTGAAATTGATTAAAGGATTAATCAAATGCTAATAAATGACTTATTTTGGGTTTTTAAATAGTCTAAAGAACTATCTTGACATTAGCCTAGGCCAAATATCAGTTTTCTCCAGCAAAGTTGGCAATAGCCGGGTTTTAATGCTTTAAAGTCAAAGTTACACAAGCAGTCACTTTTTACCAATGGCTCTTTTCGAAGGTAACATGTATATAGAAGGTCCGGGATCTTAGTATACTATATATAAGGTTACAATTGGCTCCTGGATATTAGTATACTGTAAATAAATGATCCTGGATGTTTCTGGAACCTTTACAATCATTTTACAGCATTACAGGGTGGATGTCCTTTAAATTTTTGAAGTTTTTGTCAAAAAACCGTAAGTTGACGTCGTGGTTGCAAGATTTAAATGTGTACATGCCGATTGAGTATGGTTAGTGGACATTGAGTAGACAAAAGCCTCAACAAAATCCTCAAATTCACAACAATTCCCACTATACACCCAACACCCTGCATGAGGAACGCAAACAGTTCCTTAATCTCTCATTCTATTCTCCTCATATTTAGCAAACTCACTAATGCTTCATAATATACAGTAGCGACAAAAAGTATTGAGACGGTCTTTTATTTTTGCATTTCTTGCCATAAAATTTTAACTATAAGTCCGTTTTGGCTGAAAATTTCAACAATGGTTCATTTTCGCTCAAGGAATCAAACCTAAGAAAAATTTTATACTATAATTAGAATATTTTGAAAATAACCGTTAAATTTTCAAATGAACTAAAGCCAAAAAGTATTGAGACGATGGTTTTTGATTGAATATTTCTATTAATCCTTCTTTCTCATGACTTTTTGGATTGGAACCGAATAATATTTATGTTGTTCTTTATTTTCATGCCAAAATTTTAATCAAAAACCACGTGGTTATGTAGATTTTCGCATAATTCAAAATGGCGGCCACTTTGCATGATTTTTAATCAAATATTTACTTAAATTTAAGCTTAATTAATTAAATTTCAATTGAATCATGTTTATAGCTCAATAAACTTTCAAAATATGTATAGTTTGTTAGTATAAAAGTGCTTAAAAGACAAAATATCGAACTTCCGACTCAGCAGTGTGGCTTTCGCACAGGACGATCAACATCTCACCAACTCATCAAAGTAATCAAAACAGCAAAGGAAAACATAAGCAGGAAGAAATCAACAGGAATGATCTTCCAGATGTGGAGAAAGCATTTGACAGAGTCTGGCATAACGGACTCTTGTTTAAAATGATCAAATTAGGGTTTCCACTACCACTTATAAAAACTGTAAGATCTTTCCTAAGTGAAAGAACTTTCTCAGTTTTTATTAAAGGTCAGTTCTCAGAAACCAATGAAATCAAATTCGGAGTACCACAAGGAGCAGTGCTTTCACCAACTCTCTACAACATCTACACATATGATATTGTAAGAGAAACAACCAACAATATCGCACTCTTCGCAGATGATACTGCATTGTATCATTCTGCAGAAAACTCAGCCGATATTGTAACACATCTACAACACACTGGAAGAAAAGTACAACAATACATGAACAAATGGAAAATAAATCTCAACAAACAGAAGACTCAAGCCTTATTCATCACAAATAGGTACTCCAGGCAACTTCCTAGAGACAACATCAAATTCCTCAACGAAAACATCAAATGGGAAACCGAAGCTAAATATCTGGGAATGATAATCGACAAGAGAGTGACATTAAAGCAGCATGTAGAATATGTGACCAACAGAGCTCACACTGCACTAAGACTACTTTATCCCCTCATCAGCAGGAACTCACATCTCGACGTTCGAAACAAACTTCTCATCTACAAGCTAGCCGTGAGACCCATCTTCACATACGGCTGTCCAGCATTTGAACGGATGGCAAAACACATCTACAAAAACTACAAGTACTACAAAACAAATTCTTGAAATTGTTCTCAACAAAACAAGATATGAAAGGATATCAGATCTACATACTGAAGCAAAAATACCCTCTATTGAGGGACTACGTCGGAAAGTTGCAAGCGAACTTCAACACTCGTCTTGCGTCGCGAAACACCGAGTAAACCACAACATAAATTAAAGCAAAATAATTTCAAAATAAATCAAAAACTAAGTGATGAAGGCGATAAGTCAGAATCCTTTAAAAATTTAAATACAAATAAAATGTATCCAAACTTTGTACATAATTAAGTTAAAAATTTAATGAATAAAAAGTTTATTTAAAAAAAAAAACAAAATATCGAACAAATTATTTCTTTGGTTGTAGGATTTTCATCAGAACAAAACATATTTTGGAACAAATCTTTTTAATTAGCGCATAAATATAAGATATTTTGGTCTCATTTTGTTGTATTTTGATTGTAGAGTATTATTCATATAGTTTTAGAATACTAGAATTAGTATCCAGCAAGAATAATGGAAGTCAAGTGAACTTCCCCATAGACTGCTATATATCAAAATTAAGTTATCTTAAAAATAAGCCGAAATAGCAAAATGTACTCGTAGACGTGAATGATTAAACTAAATTTAAGTGTTTTAAAATTTATAAATACAAAACACATTAATAATTATGCGTAAAAAAAGAGTTGTGAACAATTTACTTTTTTCGTCCCTGAAGATCGTATAATGAGATATTACTTAACTTTTTTATTCTTACTGGATACTAATTCTAGTATTCTAAAACTTTATGAATAATATTCTACAATCAAAATACAACAAAATGAGACCAAAATATCTTATATTTATGCGCTAATTAAAAAGATTTGTTCCAAAATATGTTTTGTTCTGATGAAAATCCTACAACCAAAGAAATAATTTGTTCGATATTTTGTCTTTTAAGCACTTTTATACTAACAAACTATACATATTTTGAAAGTTTATTGAGCTATAAACATGATTCAATTGAAATTTAATTAATTAAGCTTAAATTTAAGTAAATATTTGATTAAAAATCATGCAAAGTGGCCGCCATTTTGAATTGCGAAAATCTACATAACCACGTGGTTTTGATTAAAAATTTTGGCATGAAAATAAAGAACAACATAAATATTATTAGTTCCAATCACAAAAAATCATGAGAAAGAAGGATTAATAGAAATATTCAATCAAAAACCATCGTCTCAATACTTTTTGGCTTTAGTTCATTTGAAAATTTAACGGTTATTTTCAAAATACTTAATTATAGTATAAAATTTTTCTTAGGTTTGATTCCTTGAGTGAAAATGAACCATTGTTGAAATTTTCAGCCAAAACGGACTAATAGTTAAAATTTTATGGCAAGAAATGCAAAAATAAAAGACCGTCTCAATACTTTTTGTCGCTACTGTACACCGTACACCATTTGATATCATCCGAAAATATATAAATGAACATTTATTCCATTCTGTTTTCTTTCAATGCTTGCTTCTCGCTCTCTTTTCAAAAATTTTTTTTTCATTTCTTGCTTGCTGTTGCCAAATGACGAAGAAAAAAAAAACGGCGTGTTCCTCATTATCTCTTTAAAATTGCTTTATTGTTCGCACATATTTAAGATGAGCGGTAAATATAACACATACAGAAATAGATATAAGAAGAGCCATAGCTGAGTCAGCAAATCAGAAAATTAGAGAGGATCGGAAGGAAAAGTGTATCATCGTCATCGTCAAAAATGTGACTATAATGTTTCTCATTTCATGCTGGTTAATAATATCTTTACTTGTGCTGTTAAAGACAATAACCGAATGTGTTGGGGCTTTTATTGTTGTATTGGAACTTCTCATATTTATTTTTTTATTCATTTCTCTATAATTTTATCACATTTTTATTTGGTGTTAGGATTTATAACATGATCAGCATGTTTAGTTATTAAGTTACATACTTGAGTGGAATTGTTGTATTGTCTTTTGTTATTGTTTTTTATTTGAATGGAGGATTTTTTGGGTAGTGGAATGTTTATTTGGAGCTGGATGAGTTTTTAGTGTTTCAAGGGGTGATAATCCCGGACACACGAAGAGTGCACTCACTGTAGTGATGGCACTTTTGAGTACACTCACAACTGCCATCCTGGTACTTGTCCCCAAAGTGCATAAGGTGCAGTCTGAAGTCATACTCTTCATACAACATTTTGGATTTGTCGCATTAGATTCAAAAACTGCACTCAGAGTACACTCTTTGTTCAAAATTTGAGTGCACTACGGATACCTTGAAACCGTACTCTGAGTACAGTTTCTACTAAAATTTTGAAGCCAGTTTTTGTAGTCCACAGAAAGTACACTCAGAGTACACTCTCTATGAATCTATTGAGTACACTTTCTGGATATCCTAGAAACCGTACTCTGAGTACAATTTCTACTGAAATTTTGAAGTCAGTTTTTGGTCGTCCACAGAAAGTACACTCAGAGTACACTCTCTATGAATCTATTGAGTACACTTTCTGGATATCCTAGAAACCGTACTCTGAGTACAGTTTCTACTGAAATTTTGGAGCCAGTTTTTGGTCGTCCCTGAAAATTCACTCAAATCCCTCTCTATGAATCTATTGAGTACACTTTCTGAATCCTGAAAACCATGCTCTGAGCACAATTTCTACTGAAATTTTGAAGTCAGTTTTTTGTCGTCCCAAGTACACTCAGAGTACACTCTATGAATCTATTGGAGTACACTTTCTGGATATCCTAGAAACCGTACTCTGAGTGCAGTTTTTACTGAAATTTTGAACAGTTTTGGTCGTCCACAGAAAGTACACTCAGAGTACCTCTATGAATCTATTAGTGCCTTTCTGGATATCCTAGAAACCGTACTCTGGAGTACAGTTTTTACTGAAATTTTGGAGCCAGTTTTTTGTCGTCCACAGAAAGTGCACTCAGAGTACACTCTCTATGAATCTATTGAGTACACTTTCTGGATATCCTAGAAACCGTACTCTGAGTACAGTTTCTACTGAAATTTTGAAGTCAGTTTTTGGTCGTCCACAGAAAGTACACTCCCAGGAAGTACACTCCCCTATGAATCTATTGAGTACACTTTCTGGATATCCTAGAAACCGTACTCTGAAAAATTTTAATTTCTACAAATTTTGAAGCCAGTTTTTGGCAGTCCACAGAAGTACACTCAGAGTACCTCTCTATGAATCTATTGAGTACACTTTCTCTGGATATGCCCTGAAACCCCACATGCTCTGAGTACAATTTCTACTGAAATTTTGAAGCCAGTTTGTAGTCCACAGAAAGTACACTCAGAGTACCTCTCCTCTATGAATCTATTGAGTACACTTTCTGGATATCCTAGAAACCGTACTCTAGTACAATTCTACTGAAATTTTGAAGTCAGTTTTTTGTTGTCCACATAAAGTACACTCTAAAGTACACTCTCTATGAATCTATTAGTACTTTCTGAATATCCTAGAAACTGCAATGTGAGTACAGTTTCTCATGTAGAATTTGGGAAAAATTTTAAATATCTTAATGAATGCAGTCTGAGTTGTTCTTTTTTCTTCAGATTTTGAGTGAACTTTTAGGCCACTTTATGAGTGCACTCTGAGTACAGTTTTTTTTTTTGTGGTCATGTGAGCATGCTCTGGAATGTGATGTGACATGAGACATTTTTTGAGAAATGTCATGTGGCATCATAAACTTGAGCATGCTCAGAGCACACTCAGAAGCATGCTCAACGAGTGTACTCAAAATACACTCACTGGTATACTTAGAGTGTACTCATAAGGATGCATAAAAATGTAAAATTTAAAAAAATTAATTATTTTTACAATTCTTTATTATTTGTTTTATAAGAAATTTGTTTTTGTTATAAAATTCTGTTTAATTAAATAATCTAAAAATCAAAGTTAGAAAATTTTGCTTTACCTAGATTTGAACCCGTGACCATCCGTTGCTATCTGATACTATCGCCTTAACCATTACTCCACCGCTGTATTTAACATAATAATTTTTATTTGGCTAAAAGCATATATAAATGTTATGCAACGATTAATTTTTTAAAAGTTTTTTGGTTATTTTTTTCGGAGTTACTGTGTAAAAAGTGTTTTCAGGTGGACACTTTCATAGATTTTTTCCAAAATGTTCTAAGTTTCTCGTTGTGCTCAGGGTGTGCTCTTGAGCATGCTCAACGATGTACTCAGTTGGCAATGCTAAGGTGAGCACGTAAAATGATGGATTTGAGCACGCTCTTTGTACACTCGGGTTTTTCTGCAGATTTTGAGTGAACTTTAATAATGCGACAAAATCATTAGCATGCCGTTTCTAGTCAATACCATGTTATTTAAGTCATTCTAAGCAATTTCTCTCAATGCCAGCACGATTGAAAGCAAATGGAGGCACATTAGAGACAGCACATTGAACACCTGCAAAGCTGTCTTAGGAACAAGCAGAAAAGAAAAGTGGGAATATATCCAAGAGAGTACTAGAAAGACAATTGACCCTAAGAAAAAGGTTGTATGTCTTGGCTAAAAAAGCGCAAGCTGCTTCTGATTGTGATAATATGAAGGACCGGTATGACACTATCAAAGAGCTTGGTGGATGTCGGCAAGAAAACAGGCGCCCATCAAATCAAAAGTGGGAAAAGTCTTGGTCACCCTCGATGAACAGATTGCTAGGTTTAAGGAAGAAGTGCTTAATATCCAAAGAGATGGAATAGTTGTTGAAGCAATTGACAATCCTCCGCCAATTTACCGATTAGAACGGAATCCCCAAGCATGAAAGAATGTTTGACGAGATCTGGTTCCAAGGAGGAGCTACTCTGGAGCAATACCCAGAGGATTGGATAGAGAGTCTTATCGTAAAGCTCGCTAAGAAAGGA